>NC_092756.1:89133536-89158536 GCF_047496795.1 Chiloscyllium punctatum
AGCAAAGAGCCCGAAGAGGAGCAGCAGGACCATAGCAGCAATCCACTCGCAAATGGCAGCTCCTGACCTCCTCTTCCAGAAGTGCAGCACCGGGACTGGTCGATGATCAAGGAAGAAAATGCATCCAAGGACATTCTTTACGCTCCAGATTGAGGCGGGGGGCTTTTCCTCCACCAATCGGTCTCCTTAGGCTGTCTAACTTACATCGAGGTGACTCAACTACCCACCCACCCCCCCCCCCCTTATGCCTTGTCCCAGTAACCCCCCACCCACCGCCCCATCCCCAAAGCTCTCCTACCCTGACCCCATCTCAAAGCTTAAGACTTGTCACAACCCCCCTGGCTGGGGGCTGAGCTGGACAGCAGACCCAAGACAGTGGGGAGGAGGGCACAGCTGGCCAGTCAAGTGAGCTGACCTCTGTGGGCGCCATCACAGCCTCACTTGGAGTCCTGAGCCCCGCATTGGTGATCCATAGATTCGCTACAGTGTGGGAACAGGCCCCAGCAAGTCCACACTGACCCTCTGAAGAGTAACCCACCCAGACCCATTCCTCTACATTTACCCCTGACTAATGCACCTAATCTACACATCCCTGAACACTATGGGGCAATTTAGCAAGGCCAATCCACCCTAACCTGCAGATCTTTGGACTGTGGGAGGAAATTAGAGCAAACCCCCATGCAGACACGGGGAGAAGCTGGAATCAAACCCGGGTCCCCTGGTACTGTGAGGCAGCAGTGCTAACCACTGAGCCACCGTCCCTTGATCGACTCTATGGTGATCTACTCCCACCATTCCAGACAAGCATTCTGGTGGATTTTATCCACCCCCATAGTGTCATCCTCGGTCCAGAACCCAGCGGTTCACGCTGACACACGAGCAGAGCCTGAGGCTGTTGTAGTGTGTACCCAACCTTTAAATCATCCCCTTCAATACGGCTCAGTGGTTAGTATCGCTGCCTCACAGCACCTGGGAATCAGGTTTGATTCCAGCCTCAGCTGGATTCCAGCCTCTGTGTGGAGTTTGCGCATTCTCCCCGTGTCTGCGTGGGTTTCCTCCGGGTGCTCCGGACTCCTGCCACAGTCCAAAGATGTGGAGGTTAGGGTGGGGATTGGCCAGGCTAAATTGCCTGGTAGTGTCCAGCGATGTGCAGGCTAGGTGGTTTAGCCATGGGAAATACCAGGGGGGTCTGGGGTGGGATGCTCTTCAGAGGGTTGGTGTGGATGGCCTGCTCCCCCCCACTGAAGGAATTCTATGACTCTCTGCACTGTGTGCACACAATGTCGTGACTCTGCCGAGCAGTTTTGTTGCACTCACAGAAATCAATTGCTTTGCTGCAGTATCTGGTTCATAACTTACAATGTGGTTCACTGTGTGAAACAAAGTAACTCACAGAGTTAATCAAGCCTTCTTTGAGTGGGTGATTGATTATTCCCAAACCTGCCATTTCATCAGGAGGCTCAATTTAGTGACTAAAGCTACCAGGGAGCTTTGGGCATCGATTTAATCAGGTTCCTGAGAACGAATATCTTTCTGAGCTGCTGGGTTCTTCAGAGAATGAGACGCTCTGTCACGAGATAACTACAGCATTGACGGAGGTCTTATAGGGTGATTGTGTCTGCATGGCCTACTCCAAATTAGCAGCTCATGCCCACTCTCCATCTCCAGCCCATAACCCAGCAGCCATTTTCTTTTCAGATGGTCATCCAAATCTCTCGACTGAGCCTGCCTCCACCACCCTCTCAGGACGATCATTCCTCGCGGAGAGAAAGGGTTCCCTGGTCACCGTTCCTTTGATCCACCACCTGCGCCCTCCCGTTCTCAATCCTTACACTAGCGCCAGCAAAATCCTGCCTCCCTGCTCTACCCAGACCCCTCCCAGATTTTGGAAACCTCGATCCCGTCCAAAGCAAGCTGCCCCACCTTCGCCAACCTACCCGCACGAACTGAGATTCCCCGATGGCGTGAACTTGCAGCTAAACTCGGATTCCGATCAGCGTCAGGCAGTCACGCTGCCTCACCTCTGACTTAAAAATCAAACAACACCAAGTTATGGTCCTGATTTGGAGATGCCGGTGTTGGACTGGGGGGTACAAAGTTAAAGATCACACAACACCAGGCTATAGTCCAACAGGTTTAATTGGAGCACACTAGCATTCAGAGCATCGCTCCTGGTGTTGTGTGATTTTTAAAGTTATAGTCCAACAGGTTTATTTGGAAGCACTAGCTTTCGGAGCACTGCTCCTTCATCAGGTGGTTCATCAGGTGAAGAAGCAGCGCTCCAAAAGCTAGTACTGCCGAATAAACCTGTTGGACTATAACCTGATGTTAGACAATAGACAATGTTGTGTGATTTTTAACTTTGTACACTCCAGTCCGACACAGGCTCCTCCACAACATGACTCCCCTCTGATTGACAACATGCCCGGTCTATTGCCCTCAGGCGAAAGGATACGCAGGATGAGGCAAGCTGTGCATATGAGACAGCAGATTATCCGAATCACCCCCATCCACTTCCCTCCGCGTCGAGGTGTGATCTTGTAGGTCAGTCCCACCTGCAGCCAGAAGTAGAGGTTGCCAATGAAGAAGGCGAGAAAGGCTCCCACGAGGTGGACGTGGATCTGGTTGACGGTCTGTTGAAGATAATCAATAAAGAAATTAGCTCCTCCCCCCCCCCCACCAGCTGGGGTTTGTACTTTTTATTCTCCTCCCTCTGAGAGCACGGAGTTCCTGAAACGACATTATGTGAGTGGACAATAAGTAATGAGGTGAAAGGGGCTCCTGCAGATGCTGGAGATTAGAGTCTGAATTAGAGTGGTGCTGGAAAAGCACAGCAGGTCAGGCAGCATCCCAGGAGCCGGAAATAGATGTTTTGGGTAAAAGCTCTTCTTCAGGAATGAGGCTGGGAGCCTCGGGGGGGGGGGGGGGGGGGGGGCGGGGAGAGATAAATGGGAGGGGGTGGTGCTGGTGTGGGGGCGGGGGGGTAGATGAGAGTGCAATAGGTGGATGGAGAAGGGATTAGAGTGATGCTGAAAAGCAAATCTTTTAAAATCAACACCACGTCTACTCTACACATAATCAGTATGACTAATGAGTCCAACAGTATTACTTTCCACTACTGCAGTAACACTTAGCCTGAATTGATGCTACTAAAATCAGAGATGTAGTGGACAGCAAAGGAGGTTACTTCGAGCACAACAGGACCTTAACTGGGTGAGCCAATGGGCCAAGGAGTGGCAGATAGAGTTTAATTTAGATAAATGTGAGGTGCTGCATTTTGGAAAGGCAAATCAAGGCAGGACTTATACACTTAACGGTAAGGTCCTGGGGCGCATTGCCAAACAAAGAGAGCTTGGAGTGCAGGTTCACAGTTCCTTGAAAGACAGGATACTGAATAGGTGGGTGGAGGAAGGGGTAAAGATGATAGGTCAGATAGGAGCGTGGAGTGGATGGGTGGGAAGGAAGACAAACAGGTGGGACTAGTCATGAGGACGGTGCTGAGCTGGAAGGTGGGAACTGGGGTAAGGAGAGGGGAGGGGAAATGAGGAAACTGGTGAAGTCCACATTGATACATTGGGGTTGGAGGGACCCAAGGTGGAAGATGAGGCATTCTTCTTCGAGGCGTTGGGTGGTGAGGGAGCGGCGGTGGAGGAGGCCCAGGACCTGCATGTCCTCGGCAGAGTGGGAGGAGGCATTGAAATCTTGGCCACAGGGCGGTGGGGTTGATTGGTGCGGGTGTACCGGAGATGTTCCCTAAAGTGCTCTGCGAGTAAGGCATCCAGTCTCCCCAATGTAGAGGAGACCACATCGGGAGCAACAGACACAGTAATGATACAGGTCATTCTGTTATAATGTGTGTTTTGTTAACACAGATTCACTCTAGCCCATTGGACGAATTGGGGACACTGTTTCTAAAGCGTGAACTCTTCATGTGGTGTGTTGGCTGTAACTCGATTACATCACCAACACTTTAATTGCTGTTTCTATAACATAGGGCTGCACAAGAACACAATCATCGGGCTATAGAAGAAATACCTGGTAGGCACCATTCACCTAAACGGGAGACCCGCTATCACCAACAAACTCTAAAATTGCTGGAGAAACTCAGCAAGTCTGGCAGCAGCTCTGGAGAGAGAAACAGCTCACGTTGAGTCTGGTGCAATTCTTCTCCAGGACTGAAATGCAGTTCTACCAGAAACAACAAATGCTGGAGATCACCAGCCGACCGGGCAGGAGGGAGAGTAAGCTCACATTTATAAGTCTGGAGGACTGTCAGAGCTGATGTGCATCCTCAGCTCTGATGAAGTGTCATCGAGGCTTGAAATATGAGCTTGCTCTCTCTCTCTCCATGGATGCTGCCTGACCCATTGTGATCTCCAGCATTTGTTGGTTCCACTGTAGATTCCAGCATCTGCAGTAATCTGCTCCTACAGTTCTACCCGATCTGCGACTTAACTCTGTTTCTCTCTCTCTCCACTGGGTTCGCCACTGAGTTTCTCCAGCACTTTTCTTTCTGCGGGATTTGTCTGTTCGATTTCCAGCAGAGTTTTGGTTTGACTTTGTCGGATCGGCGGGATGGGGCCCATGAGGGAAACCGGTGGAGGGTGAGAAACGGGGGGGCTGGGGTCAGAGGGAAAGGGAGAGGTGGTGGTTATGGTGGTTATATGACGGGGATCATCACCCAGGGATGCCAAGGGGTTATGGATGCTGAGGGGTCATGCAGTTGGCCGGTAGCACTGAGCAAACTGTGATGGGAGGCGAAAGTGAGGACTGCAGATGCTGAAGATTAGTGTCAAGATGAGAGTGGTGCTGGAAAAACACAGCAGGTCAGGCAGCATCGAAGGAGCAGGAAAATTGACGTTTCGGGCAAAAGCCCTTCATCAGACACTTACTCTGACCTGTGATGGGAGGGCGACTGGATTTTTTTTCAGGCATTTCGGAGTTTCATGCTACTGGGAAGTACTGTGTCCAACGGCAGCTGCCATTGGCGAAACCCATAGCCCAGGAAAAACCTGCCCATTCAGCCAAAAGCATTGCCCCACCCCCCACTCCCCCTACCACAATCCCCACCTCCCCTCCAGTCTCATGCAACACATTACCTGGAAATTTCCCACCAAGGAACCCCCGATTGCGCACAAGCAGCCAGTCACCAGACTGACAATGTTCAGTACCGACTGGTACCCATAGTCTATCACTTGCTGGTATCTGATGACACAAACCCAAATAACTGCAAAGAACGAGAGAAACAATTTTAAAACCAAACATCCTCTCTGAAGCTGGTCTTTCCCCTTTCACTAAGTTGATGGTCCTCCAGGTGCAGCCGATGTTTGTCTCGGTGTGCGTCCTGGGGAACAGACCATACAGAACAGAGTCCCACATCATGGAATTGCTCGGGACGAACCGCAACACAAATCACTACATCTCTCTCCAGAATTCATTTTCAAAGGCACGTTCCAGATTCATTCTTTAAGGTCAGGTGAGCAACACCGAGACAGAGGATAAAGGGATGACCGATTTTCCAGCCTGAAAGGATATTAGTGAACCAGATTTTTTTTTTTTAACATGACAATCGAAAAGAGGAGAGAAGTGCAACACTGTGCCACTGTGCCTGCTGACTTTTGGTAATCATGTGTGACCTTTATCCTAAGGTACTGACTGTTCCACATCTCCTTCTGGAATGTGCCTTTGAAAATGAATTCTGGAGAGAGATGTAGTGGTTTGTGTGGAGGTTCGTCCTGAGCAGCTCCGTGATATGGGACTCTGTTCTCTACGGTCTGTTCCCCGGGCGCACACCGAGACAAATATCGGCTGCACCTGGAGGACCATCAACTCAGTGAAAGTTTTGGTCCAACCAAAACTTCTTGGTCTTCCAGTGCAAGGAGTTGACCTTGACTGTTACAGACTGGCACATTCCAAGGTCCAGGACTGTGTGCTGAGGGACGCACTGAAGCCAGGGGCAGCCGCCACTGAGGGGCATGTGGTAAAAGACCACTGTCTGAGGTCTTTCTGCCAAAGTATAACGAGGGTCCATTCACCTGTTAGACCCTCTCATTGCCTCAGAATGTATGTAAATATAATCTTGTACAAGTAAGAACTGCCTTTGGATGGAGTCTAACTCCAAAATTTGTTTCTTCATGTGCTACTGTACAGAACCGAACTGCTTCAGTGACTATATCTGTAAATAAAAGATATTTTTATGACTAAAGTAGATTTTTGAATTTAAAGATCCAATTGGCAGCCAGTGAAAGGCACAGATTGTTGTTTTGCGAGTTTTTGTATCTTATTCTAGTTCTGAAGAAGAGACACATTGGACTGGACAGGTCAACTCAGCTCAGATGCTGCTAAGTTCCTCTGACACTTTCTGCTCTTTTACTTCAGATTTCCAGCAACCGTGAGTTTTCACTCACGTTCACTTTCCCCTGTTAGCGGTGGATAGCTGGGTTGATGTCCAGACGCTGCTGTTTGTGATCACCATGGCTCTGTTTCACACCGGGAGGGGTTGGCCTCACTGAACCTCACTGTCTGCATTTGGTGTATGTGGAGTTCTCCCTGTGTCCTCAAGAGGATTCCATTTGAGGTATACTCACCCAGAAAAGACCCGACGTTCATCACTTGGCCAAAAATGCAGCTCTGGGGTGGTTCAGCCCCACAAACACTGAAGAAAACACGGAAAGTCAAAGGTCATATGTTTATCACTCAACCGACAAGCGCAACTGACATGACACAGAACAAATAGCACACTCAGACGATGCTATGGCTTTGAGAGGTGTAGTTTGTCCTTGATTTTTTTGAAGAGAGGTTTTAAGACAGAGGTACCAAGCTGTCTATTTCAAACCAATAAAGTAAACAGCTGTTGAGGCCTTGGGTTTTTTTGTTGGAACAATAGAAGCAACTTGAACGGGTGGAGTCAAGCTCCCACAAAGCCAGGATTTTAATTTTTAGTATTTCTGGGGTGTTGAAGCTCAGTTTGGAAGCTGCAATACATCTCTCCCTGCCACTGTCTCTCTCAGAGTTTTCTCTTGATGTTTTGTTTCCTCCTGGACTGGAGAATTACATGTGAGACAATCTATTTTACTGAATTTGCCTTTGTCAAGGGTATATTGGAACAGATTCTGTTTCGTACCTGTTATCTATAAATAATCTATTATTCTGTTAAGTTATCCAATAGAGTTAATTATTCCAATTTTTTTTTGTTGTATTTTATCTATAGTATATGAATAAAGTGTGTTTTGCTTCAAGACCAGTGGTTTGACCAATCCAAAATGCAACGCCTGGCACTTGCCTTTAAAATAAGAAAAAGTTACACTCTAGGCTATCTCCCTAACTTAGTTTGAGGGTTTGGTCCGGTCCTTAAAAACAGAAACAGGCCATTTAGCCCAACAGACTCATTCTAGCCCATATGCATCTCCTCCCATCCTACATCATTTAACGTTGTCAGCATACCCTTCTGTTTCTTCCTTCCATGTGTGTTTATTCAACTTGCCCTTAAATGCACCTATGCTATTCACCTCAACTGTGAGGAAGCTGGTGGTACAGTGGTTATGTCACTGGTTTGGTAATGTAGTCTTATGGATAGAAGGGTTTGAACACCATTGTGGCAATGATTTAAAACCTGGAATCTTTTTTTTCAAAAAGCTAGCCCTCAGAATGACTGTGTAACCACTAGCTATCGTCATTCAAAAAGAAAATCTTGTTTGCCAATACCCTTCAGGGAATTAAATCTGCCAGCCTTGCCTGGTTTGGCCTCTATGTGACTCCAGCCTCAGGTTGACTCTTAAATGGACAAGAAAAGCACTGCCCACATCCCATGAGGAAAGTTTTAAAGACAAAATAAAACAAAGAATCGCAGATGCTGGCGATTTGAAGCAAACCAAAGCAAACGTTTCTGGAGGAACTCAGCACGTCTGGCAGTGTCTGTGGAGAGAGAAACAGAGTTCATGTTTCAAGGCCTGTGACCACTGACCTTATGAGGAAAGTGGTCTGTATTTTGTAGAGTTGCCCTAGGGTGGAATTGAACCCGGGTCCCTGGCGCTGTGAGGTAGCAGTGCTAACCACTGAGCCACCATGCCACCCCACTGAACCTTGTCTCTTGTGGGAGAATTAGAAAATAATAATCTAGCTCGCTTTTGAACGCTTCAGTGAAGTCTGCCTCGACCAGTTTTCATGCTATGCAAACAATTAACGTTAAATAAAGGTTTTTATAAAGTTATGAAGACAAAGTCAGTGCAAGTGGACTGAATAGTCAGGTTGAAAGATAAAGCAGTGGAGGAGTAATGGCAAACCTATGAGGGAATCTTTCATTCAGTCATACAGGGCATTGGTGAGATAACAGCTGGAAAGATATCCAGAGTATGGGTCTCTTTGTTAGAGGAAGTATATAAATTGAAGGCAATTCAGAGAAGGTTTGCCAGACGAATCCTGGAATGGGAGGGTTGTCCTGTGGGAGAGGCTGGACTTTTGGAAGTGATGACTTGATTGAAACATATAAGATATGAAGCATCTTGACTGGTAGGATGTGGAGAGGATGCTTCTACTTATGGGAGAATCTAGAATTCCTACTCTGTGAACGTTTCTGGAGGAACTCAGCACGTCTGGCAGTGTCTGTGGAGAGAGAAACAGAGTTCATGTTTCAAGGCCTGTGACCACTGACCTTATGAGGAAAGTGGTCTGTATTTTGTAGAGTTTTGAAGAGAAATAGGTGGTGAATAAAACTTAGAAAATTCTTACAGGGTTAAACAGGGGACATGCAAACAGGAAGTTACTCCACACTAGTGTTGCGTGGAATCATGGGAAATAGTCTCAGAATAAGGTCCACTTTAGGACTGAAGATGAAGAGTGTTATTTTAACCCGGAGAGAGGTGAGACCAAGACATTACGTGTTTTCAAGGAAGAGGTAGGTATAGCTATTATGGCTAAAGGGATCAAGGGATTTGAGGGGGGAGGACTGAATGAGGGAATTGTGCTCAATGAATAGCCACGATCATATTGAATTGTGGAGCAGGCCAAATGGCCTACTCTTGCTCCTAGCTTACACGTGCCTGTGCAAAGTTGGGTCTGCCAGTTACATTGCAGCGAAGGAATGAACAGTCAGCCTACCACCTACCCTGGGATAAATCTTGCACTTCTAGGTCATTGGGTTTGAGCGATAACACAATATCTTGGAAGACTTGCAGGGTGCACCTGTCAGCAACACTGAAGTTACCTGATGTAGGGGAATTCCACAGTAATGTTCACAGAACCATTTGCCACCGCTATTCCAAACCTGCAAAAAAATCCACAGGCAAAGTCAAAACAGCTTGGTTAATATTCGCGTATGACATGAAACAATACAATAAAAGAACCAGATAGGATAGCATTACATTGTAAACTGATATTTGGGAGAATTTAAAATAGTCACTGGCTTACGCAATGACATAACTGCAAATTGGGAATGACATGATAACCAAAGTCCAAAGGTTGGAGTGAGATTTGACAATAATTAAACTGCTGTGATAAAGATAGTGGAGCATGTCCAGTTGAAGGGAAACTTAACCCCTTGTTAAAAGGAAGATACTGACGTTGCTCTCAAAAAAACCTGGCATTGGGCAGCACAGTGACTCAGTGGTTAGTACTGCTGCCTCACAGCGTCAGACACCCGGGTTCAATTCCCACCTCGGGCAACTGTCTGTGTGGAGTTTGCACATTCTCCCTGTGTCTGCATGGGTTTCCTCTGGGTGCTCCAGTTCCCTCCCACAGTCCAAAAATGTGCAGGTTAGGTGAATTGGCCATGCTAAATTGCCTGTAGTGTTAGATGAAGGGGTAAATGTAGGGGAATGGGTCTGGGTGGGGTGCTGTTCGGAGGGTTGGTGTGGACTTGTTGGGCCGAAGGGCCTGTTTCCACGCTGTTAAGTAATCTAATCTAATCAGTTCCTTATGTAATACCTTTCACAGCCCCAGGGACTCCCAAAGTTCTGTGTCACCAAAGTAGCACTGCTTTTAAAACAAAACCAATAAAGTACCTTTTGAGTGTCATCATTTTTGAAGTGTCAGAAAGATTGCTGTCAATGTACACAGATTCTGATCTGAGAGGTACTTGAAACGATAATTTGCTGATTCAGAAGCAGTAGTTCTACCAACTGAGACACAAGGATTGAACAGAGATCGAATGAACTGAACACAAACCTAATTTAGCAGAAGTGAGTTAAGAATGTGAAGAAACAGGATAGGAGTAATCAAACAGGTCGCCAGATTGCTGCGGGATAAGAAACACAGTAACGCAAGAGGAATTCTCAGCAGTCACAGAGAGAAAAATTGTTAAGGAGTTCAATGGTCAGATCTGCATCATGGAGGTAAAGTAGTGACATTAAGATTAAACTGCTCCTAGATGAAGAAGCTGATGTAATCTTGGCTGGTTCCAGAACAATATGTCCTGGAACAAATCAGGGAACTGGCTATTTTAGACCCAGTAATGAGACAGGATTAATAAATGACCTCAAACAGTAAAGGACCCTCTGAATAGGAGTCATTGTAACAAGATGCAATCTCACATTCAATCTGACAGTGAGAATGTGGGACTGGAGACATTCTTACTGCAGAAAGAGACCATTCAGCCAGTTTGTCTGTTCTGGCCCTCCAAACGAGTGATTCCTTTCACACCAATCTCCTGTCTTCTCCCCATAAGCCTGCTTTTTAAAATAGATCTGATTCCCTATAGTGTGGAAACAGGCCCTTCGGCCCAACCAGTCCACACCGACCCTCCAAAGAGTAACCCACCCAGACCCATTTCTCTCTGACTAATACACCTAACACTACGGGCAATTTAGCATGGTCAATTCACTTAACCTGCACACCTTTGGACTGTGGGAGGAAACCCACGCAGACACGGGGAGAATGTGCAAACTCTACACAGACAGTTGCCCTAGGGTGGAATTGAACCCGGGTCCCTGGCGCTGTGAGGTAGCAGTGCTAACCACTGAGCCACCATGCCACCCCACTGAACCTTGTCTCTTGTGGGAGAATTAGAAAATAATAATCTAGCTCGCTTTTGAACGCTTCAGTGAAGTCTGCCTCGACCAGTTTTCATGCTATGCAAACAATTAACGTTAAATAAAGGTTTTTATAAAGTTATGAAGACAAAGTCAGTGCAAGTGGACTGAATAGTCAGGTTGAAAGATAAAGCAGTGGAGGAGTAATGGCAAACCTATGAGGGAATCTTTCATTCAGTCATACAGGGCATTGGTGAGATAACAGCTGGAAAGATATCCAGAGTATGGGTCTCTTTGTTAGAGGAAGTATATAAATTGAAGGCAATTCAGAGAAGGTTTGCCAGACGAATCCTGGAATGGGAGGGTTGTCCTGTGGGAGAGGCTGGACTTTTGGAAGTGATGACTTGATTGAAACATATAAGATATGAAGCATCTTGACTGGTAGGATGTGGAGAGGATGCTTCTACTTATGGGAGAATCTAGAATTCCTACTCTGTGGAAGCAGGTCATTCAGCCCATAGAATCCACACCAAGCCCTCCAAAGAGTATCCCACCCAGACCCCACACCAACCCTGCTACCCCATAACCCTGCATTTCCCATGGCTAACCCATCCAGTCTGCACATCCCTGGACACCAAGTGCAATGACCAATCCACCCTAACCTGCACACCTTTGGACTGTGGGAGGAAACCCACGCAGACACAGGGAGAATGTGCAAACCCCACACAGACAGTCGCCCGAGGGTGGAATTGAACCCGTGTCCCTGCCACTGTGAGGCAGCAGTGCTAACCACTGAGCCACCTTGCCACCCATTATTAAAATGGTTGACCCCATATCTTATCTGAACACCACTTATCAAATTTTTCGTGTGGGCTGCCACTAGGCTGCCTTAGAACAAGCCATTATGGCGTAAAAATCAAAGGGGTCACCCTTTCAAAACAGATGAAGTAAAACTTTTCTTCTCAGAGGGTCACAAATCTTTGTAACTCTCTTTCTGAAAAGGCAGATTTTCTTAATGCGTTTAAGGCAGCAGCTGACGTACTCTGCGTAAGCAAGAGGGTGCGATTGGATTGGCCACGACCTTACTGAACAGTGTAGCAGGCCCGAGGGGCCAAATAGCCTGCACCTTCCTCTTGCCTGTGGGTTAATATAACTCCCTACAAAAGACACATTCTGTTGAGACAGTGGCTGTACAAGAAAAAAGCAGCATCAGTGGCTAACAAAGGAAGTTAAGGACGGTATAAAATTGCAGGAAAAGATGAACAGTGCTGAAAAGATTATTGGTAGACCTGGAGGTTATGGACAGCTGGGGAAGCAGCAAAGCAAAGGGTGGCACGATGGCTAGCACTGCTGCCTCACAGCACCAGGGACCTGGGTTCAATTCCAGCCCTGGGTGACTGTCTGTGTGGAGTTTGCATATTATCCCTGTGCCTGTGTTGGTTTCCTCCCACAGTCCAAAGATGTGCAAGTTAGGGTGAATTGGCCATGCTAAGTTGCCCATAGTGTTCAGGGATGTGTAGGTTAGTCAGAGGTAAATGTAGAGGAATGGGTTTGAGAGGGATACTCCTTGGAGGGTCAGCGTGGACTTGTTGGGCTGAAGGGCCTATTCCCACACTGTAGGGATTCGAATTCTAATAAAGAGCTGCTGAGTGGTAGTCCTTCAGAGGATGAGACCAGGGCAGTAATAATGGAAAATGAGGAAATGGGAAAGACTGTGCATAATTATGTTGCATCATTTTTAACAGGAGAAGACACAGAAAGGATCCTAAGAATAGTAGAAAAGGAAGAGGCAAAAGAAAGAAGGAACAATCTCACAATCACTGGACATTAAGGACTGGTAAAGCTAATGGGAGTAAAGACAAGTCCACTGGTCCTGACAGCCTGCATCCCTAGAGTTTATAGAGTCACAGAGTCATACCAGCACAAAAACAGGCCCTTCAGTCCAACTCTTCCACTCGAACCAGATTTCCCATTTTGATTTAGTCCCATTTACCAGCACTTGGCCCATATCCCTCTAAACCCTTCCTATTCATATACCCATCCAGATGCCTTTTAAATGTTGTAATTGTCACAGCCTCCACCACTTCCTCTGGCAGCTCACTCCATACACGCACTGCCCTCTGTGTGAAAATGTTGCCCCTTAGGTCTCTTATAAATCTTTCTTCTCTCACCTTAAAACTGTGCCCTGTCGCTTTGGACTCCCCTACCCTGGGGAAAAACACGTCGGCTGTTCATCCTATCCACGACCCTCATGATTTTATAAACTACTAAAAGGTCACCCAACAGCCTCTGACACTCCAGGGAAAACAGCCCCAGCCTATTCAGTCTCTCCCTATACAGTGCAATCTCAATTACCCAAATACCAATTATTCAAATTTCGGATTATCTGAACAAGATCTCAAAGTCCCAATGCTTGGGTAAACTGTGTTATCTGAACATTGTGTTATCTGAACATTTGATTATCCAAACATTCAATTATCCAAACAAAATACTCCGAGCCCGTGTTGTTCGGAAGTATCAAGATTATCCTGTAGTTCAAACACTTCAATCTCAGCAATATTCTTGTAAATCCTTTCTGGACCTTTTCAAGTTTAACAACATCCTTCTGATAGGGGCGAAACCAGAACTGAACACAGTATTCCAAAAGTGGCCTGACCAATGTCCTGTACATCCACAACATGATTTCCCAACCCCTGTACTCCATACACTGACAAATAAAGGCAAGTGCACCAAACACGTTCTTCACTAAATTAGGTTGGCAGATCGTAATTAGTGGAGTTCCACTGGGTTCAGTGCTGGGGCCTCGGATATTTATAATTGATGACTTGGATGAAGTAACTGACTGCATTGTAGCCAAGTTTGCTCACAATGCAAAGATGGGTAGCAAAGCAAGTTGCAAGGAGGAAAAAGAGTTTTCAATGGCGATATGGATAGGTTCAGAGAGTGGGTAAAAAAATTGGAAGGTGGAATACATCATGGGAAAGTGTAAGGTTATCTGCTTTGGCAGGAAGAATAGAAAAGCATGATATCTTTTAAATGGAGAGATACTGCAGAATGCCGAGGAATCTGGGAGTTCCCGAACAAGGAATACAAAAGGTTAGCACGCAGGCAAATCAAGCAATTAGGAAGGTAAATACAATGTTGCTTTTAATTCAAAAGGAATTAGAATATAAAAGTAGGGATGCTTTACCACAACAACACAAGTCATCAGTGAGATAATGGCACAGTGGTTAACTCTGCTGTCTCACAGCGCCAGGGATACGGGTTCAATTCCAGCCGAGGGTGACTGGGCTGTATGGAGTTTGCACATTCTCCTTGTGTTTATGTAGGTTTGCTCTGGGTACTCTGGTTTCCTCCCACTGTTCAAAGATGTGCAGGTTAGGTAGATTGGCCATGCTAAATTGCTCAGTGTCCAGGGATGTGTGGGTTAGCCATGGGAAAGGCAAGGATATTGGGAATGGGGTGGGATGACCTTTGGAGGGTCAGTGTAGACTTGATGGGGGATGAGTTGAGTGGGGGCGTGTCAGCAGAATGCAGGTGAGTGGCGTTGATGGGGGCGGAAGTGGTGGCAGTGGGGGGGGGCCGAAGTCACTGAGCGTGTGACATCAGCGATGATGTGAGGGGAAGACATGATGTCACGTGTGGCCGCTTCCACAGCCACTTCCGCCCCTCACAATTCCTCATGCACCACACATGACATCACTTCCACCCCTCACATCATCGCTGATGGACATTCTATGGACTTGATGGGCCAAAGGGCCTGCTCCTTCACACTGTAAGGATTCTGTGATCAATATAGTGCAGTATACAATTTTGGTCCCTTTCCCTAAGGGAGGATCTATTTGCTTTCAAAGCAATTCAGAGAAGATACACAATAATAATACCTGAGATGAAAGAGGTATCTTTAAAGTTGAGCAGGTTTGGTTTAGACTCAATGGAGTTCCAAAGAACGGAAGGTGATCTATAAGATTCTGAGGGAGCTTGATGCTACATGTGAGGTGATGTTTTCTGTCATAGGGGAATCTAGAACTAAAGTTTAAAATGATGAAGTCTCCCAATCAACTCAACCAGCTATGTAAATACTGTAGTTACAAGAGCAGGTTGCTTTCCATAAGAGTTACTCACATCCTAATTCCCCAAACATGTCCACATCCACAAGGCACAAGTCATGAATGTGATGGAATACTCCCCATTTGCCTGGATGGTTGCAAGTTCCAACAATGCTCAAGAAACTCAGCCCTGTTTAGGACACTTGATTGGCAGCATGTGCATCAATTTAAACACTTCCTCCACCTCTGAGACACTGTACCATCTACAAGATGACTGCATCAGTGCTCCAAGACTCCTTTAGCAACACTGTACACCTGGACAGGCAGATGGAGATAAATGCAATTTCCCCTCCAACCATTAGAACAGGGGAAGTGATGGCTGAACAGTATTATCACTAGACTGTTAATCCAGAGGCCCCGGTCATGCTCCAATCAAACAAAATCGGGAATTAAGGGTTTAACAATGACCAGGAATCCATTGTTGATTGTTGGAAAAACCCACCTGGTTCAACCTTCAGGGAAAAAAGCTGCCATCCTTACCTGGTCTGATATACATGTGACTCCAGACCCACAGCAATGTGGTTGACTCTTAACCACCCACTGGGTATTTAGGGGTGGGGAGTAAATTCTGGATGAGCCAGTGATGTCTTCATCCCATGAATGAATAAAATCAAACCATTCACCAGGAGAAAGCGAGGACTGCAGATGCTGGCGATCAGAGTTGAGGTGCTGGAAAAGCACAGCAGGTGAGGAGCAGGAGAATCGACGTTTCAGGCCGGAACCCTTCATCAGGCAGATCAAAAATTCCTGATGAAGGGCTCCGGCCAAAAACCATTCACTATCCTGGCATTGAAATATTTTACCATTTCGAGGTCAAAAAGCCTGGAACTCCCCCTCTGACAGCACTATGGATATACCTACACCAAACCGACCACAGAAGCTCACCACCACCTTCTCAATCAGTAATTAGGGACGGGCAATAAGTGCTGGCCCAGCCAGCAATGCCCACATCCCATGAGGAAATAATAAAGATAACAAAGAGTAATTACTTCTCTCAGGAGGTCATTGGTCTTTAGAACTTTCACTTGGAGCTCGATGTTGGGTCATGGAGTATATTCAAGGCTGAGTTCGACAGTTTTTGAGTCAAGGGTTATGAGGGAGAGGCAAGCGAGGTGGACCGCGATTGGGGACACAATTGGCTCAACCATGATCTCAATAAATGGCGGAAAATAACTTGACAAGCCTTTGCCAGCTCCTATTTCTTGTGACCGGATAATCTTTCTTCACATTATGGTCTGGCATGGTGGCACAGTGGCTAGCACTGCTGCCTCACAGCGCCAGGGACCCAGGTTCGATTCCAGCCTTGGGTAACTGTCTGTGTGGAGTTTGCACATTCTCCCCACGTCTGCGTGGGTTTCCTCTCACAGTCCAAAGATATGCAGGTTAGGTGAATCGGCCATGCTAAGTTACCCAGAGTGTTCAGGGATGTGTAGGTTGGGTGCATCAGTCAGGGGAAATATAGACTAATAGGAGTAGGGGAATGGATCTGGGTGGGATTTTGTTCAGAGGGTCAGTGTGGACTTGTTAGGCTGGAAGGGTCTGTTTCCACACTGTAGGGATTCTATGCATTAAAATAACTTCTGCAACATTTACAGGGGCATTTTAACAATGAATCTAATTCTAAGTTATATTAACTGAATCCAGTTGGTGTTGGACTGTTGTGATGATGAATTTAACTGTTGCTATGTAACCACCTCATGCTTGATTGGATCTTCGTCATTTTTCAACAACATTAGCCTGACAACTTAGAGCATTTGGGGTGTCTTATTTTACTCATTCATAGGATGCGGGCATCACTGACTAGATCAGCATTTATTACCCACTGGGCACTTAAGAGTCAATCACGTTGGCTGTGAGTCTGGAGTCATATGTAGGCCGGACCAGGTGAGGATGGCAATTTTAGTCCCTAAAGAACATTAGTGGGTTTTTTTCCCCAACAACTGATAATGGATTCATGGTTATCATTAGCCTTCTAATTCTATCATCTGCCATGGCAGGATACAAACTCAGGTCCCCAGAATAATATCTGGGTCTATGGATTGACAAGTCCAGTGATATCACCAGTAGGCCATTGTGTCCCCAGTCAGGCATGTGCTTAGAGCTATCATGAGCAGGAGGAAGGGAGATGCTGACGTTGCAGTTTTGTCACTGGAGTAATAGGCCAGAGTCCCATTGTGGGGATTAAAGTTCAATTGCCGTCAATGGTAGCAACCATCATTTCAATTACAAATCTATAAATGTATAAAACTCGGCTTAGTAATGCTGATTGTGAAACTATTTTCAATTGTTGCTTAAAATCCACCGTGGTCAAGGGAAGGCGACGGTAATATCGCTGGCCGAGTAATATAAGGGTTGGAGTCAAAAAACTGCAGATGCTGGATTCCGATCTCGACAAGCAGGAGGCTGGATGAACACAGCAAACCAGGCAGCATCGGGAAGTGGAGAAAGGTTATACCTCCCGATGCTGCCTGGTTTGCTGTGCTCTTCCAGCTTCCTGTTTATCTACGAGTAATATAAAGGCACAGGTTAGTTCTCTAATGGGTTCAAATCGGTGTCAGAGGCTAGGAATACTACAGTGAGTAACTCACTTCCTGACTCCCCCAAAGCCTGTCCACCATCTACAAGGCATAGATCAGGAGTGTGATGGAATACTTCCCACTGGCCTGGATTAATACAGCTCCAACAACACTCAAGAAGCTTGATACCATCCAAGACAAAGTAGCCTGCTTGATTGGCACCAGATCCACTGACGCTCAGTAGCAGTGATGTGTACTAACTACAAGATGCACTGCAGAAATTTGCAAGGATACCCTTGTCAGCAACTCTCAGATCCCATGAAAGAATAAAGGGACAGAAAGTCTTGCCTGTATTCTGGTTGATATTCAATTGGACTTTGACTCCTTAATTTTATTTAAAGTGAGCAATTCAAAATGAGCAAAATATAGTATCTCTTATTGAGCAATATGAATTTCAACATTTATATAACAACTTATCAAGATTAGTCATTACATCACAGCTGCTCTTCCCAAAATGAATATTGCAACATTTAAAAAAATTTTTTTTATTCACTTGTGAGATCTGGGTGTTGCGAGCTGGGCCCAGCATTTATTGCCCGTCCCTAGTTGCCCCTTGAGAAGGTGGTGGTGAGCTGCCTCCTTGAACAGCTGCAGTTCACCTGCTGTGGGTTGACCCACAAGGCCCTTAGGGAGGGAATTCCAGGATTTTTACCCAGTGACGGTGAAAGAACAGCAATATATTTCCAAGTCAGGATGGTGAGTGGCTTGGACGGGAACTTGCAGGTGGTTAGATTAGATTACTTACAGTGTGGAAACAGGCCCTTCGGCCCAACAAGTCCACACCGACCCGCCGAAGCGCAACCCACCCATACCCCTACATTTACCCCTTACCTAACACTACGGGCAATTTTAGCATGGCCAATTCACCTGACCTGCACATCTTTGTGACTGTGGGAGGAAACCGGAGCACCCGGAGGAAACCCACGCAGACACGGGGAGGACGTGGAAACTCCACACAGTTAGTCGCCTGAGGCGGGAATTGAACACAGGTCTCTGGCACTGTGAGGCAGCAGTGCTAACCACTGTGCCGCCCATGGTGGTGTTCCTATGTATCTGCTGCCCTTGTCGTGCTGGGTGGAAGAGGTTGGAGACTTGGAAGGTGCTGTCTAAGGATCTTTGGTGAATTTCTGCAGTGCATCTTGTAGATGGTACACACTGCTGCTACTGAGCGTCGGTTTTGGAGGGAGTGGATGTTTGTGGAGGTGGTGCCAATCAAGCGGGCTGCTTTGTTCTGGATGGTGTCAAGCTGCTTGAGTGTTGTTGGAGCTGCACCCATCCAGGCAAGTGGGGAGTATTCTGACTTGTGTCTTGTAGATGGTGGATAGGTTTTAGGGGGTCAGGAGGTGAGTTACTCACTGCCTGATTCCTAGCATCTGACTTGCTCTTGTAGCCTGTGTGTTTATGAGATTCGGGGTGATGAGCTCCTAACCAACTCTGACTGAGAGCTAACAGCTGCAAGGTCCCTTTAAATTCTTGTGTTTTGTTTGGAATGATGGGCACAGCCTAACTGATTGATCTTAGAGGCTTGACCGATCCAAAAGAGTCAGTGAAAAGGAAGGATTTTAAAAATAGTTTAAGGTGAAATCCTTTGATAACGTCCACTCTCCTCCCCTCACCGTGAGCCCTGGCCTCGCTACTGCCAACACGGCCCTCCCCAGTAGCCAACATCCCCACCCCTTTCCCACACCACATGAACTGCACAGCACTCCATAAAACATCTTTGCAGTTGAGGAAGGTGTCATTTCGGGTGGAAAAAAAAAGCTTGTGAAGCACTGCATTATAGTAGCCACCCGATGAACCCTTGCCTTCCTTATACTAGCAGACTGCACTAATCATGTTCTGCCCTTTAAGAAAATAATTTTTCATCCAAAATTATTTTTTCGATTATTTAAACATTCATTCTCTAACCTCACTCTAAAGTAATATTATGCCATTGGTAGAATTCTTGCCTCGCAAAGTACTGGGTTCATGTCCCACCTCAGGACTTAGAGCACCCAAATCAAAGCCAGAGCCCAGTGCAGTTCTGACAGGGTGCTGCCGCGTCGGAGGTGCCACCTTTTCGAAAGCGACATTAAACTGAGGGCTCCACCTGCCTGTTTGAGTTTAGATTTTGATTTTATTGTCACGTGTACCCAAGTACAGGAGTACAGTGAAAAGCATGTAACGTCGCCACACCTTAGGTGTAAATGATTCCACGACACGATTTTGAAGGATAGCAGGGAGTTCTCCCCCAGTCCCAAAGTCCCGAGCAATATTTCCTCCTCAATCCACAATCATGAACACGGACTGCTAGGCTGCTGTGTGTGAACGTTTGTGCTGTGTTACAACAAGTGATAGCACCGTTAAAGCACTTCACTGTCTGTAAAGCAGTCTGAGAGACCCGCTAGGAACGAAAGGTGCTAGATCAATACAAGCCTTCTTTTTCTGTCCAGTTTTCCATTTTGTTTGTTTGCACACCAGACCTGAGCATTTAATGTAGACTCGTCCGGCTAAAGTGAATCTCACTGCCTTCATAACAATTTCTACTGTAAGTATTACTCATAGTGTAATGAAACATCCAAAGGCACATCAAAAGTGGGCTATTCAATAAAATCTGACACTGAACCACTGAAGGAGATATTATGGACAGTTGGAAGTGGTAGAGGCTGGTACAATTACAACATTTAAAACATCTGGATGGGTATATGAATAGGAAAGGTTTAAGAGGGATATTAGGTAAAAACAATGACTGCAGATGCTGAAAACCAAATACTGGATTAGTGGTGCTGGAAGAGCACAGCAGTTCAGGCAGCATCCAACGAGCAGCGAAATCGACATTTCGGGCAAAAGCCTTTCATTATTCCTGATGAAGGGCTTTTGCCCGAAACGTCGATTTCACTGCTCATTGGATGCTGCCTGAACTGCTGTGCTCTTCCAGCACCACTAATCCAGTATTAAGAGGGATATTGGCTAACTGCTGGCAAATGGGACCATATAATTTAGGATATCTGGTCGGCATGGATGAGTTGGACCAAAGGATCTGTTTCTGTGCTGTATATCTCTCTGACTATGACTGGAAGCTCAGTCAGAGATCTCAGCTGGTGCCTCATTACAGTGCTGTTGTACGGCCTTGTCTTTGCCTGCCTTAGTAATACCCAATCCTTCAGTAGACACTTTATTACTCTGCCCTGGCTTTTTATACACTTCTTCTCCGTTGGTGAAGGCTGGTACAGTTACAACATTTCAAAGACATTTGGGCAGGTACTTGGATAGGAAAGGTTTTGAGGGATATGGGCCAAATGTAGGCGTATGGGACTAGTTCAGCCATGCCTTCACATCTCGGCCTGCTCCCCTGGAATTCCCTCCCTTTAGGAGGCTGTTTCAAATACAAAGATCTATCTGAGCTTATTACAACCAAGGGTTTGGTTAGCTCGGATGGCAGGGTTGCAATGCAGTGTAATACCAAGAGCTTGGGTTCAAATCCCACACTAGCTGAGGTTACCATGAAGGACTTTTCCTTCTCAATCTCTCCCGTCTTCTGAGATTAAACCATTTCCTCTGAGTAGGGGAGTCCAAGACCAAAGGGCATAGGTCTAAGATGAAAGGAGAAACGTTTAAAAGGGGACCCAAGGGGCAACTTTTTCAAACAGAGTGTGGTACGTGTATGGAATGAGCAGCCAGAGGAAGTGATGGAGATGGGTACCATTACAACACTTAAAAGACATTTGGACAGGTACATGGATAGGAAAGGTCGAGAGGGATATGGTTCAAATGCAGGAAAATGGGACCAGTCCATGATTCGGAGATGCCGGTGTTAGACTGGGGTGGACAAAGTTAAAAATCACACACAACACCAGGTTATAATCCAACAGGTTTAATTGGAAGCACACTAGCTTTCGGAGCGACGCTCCTTCATCAGGTGATTGCGGAGGGCTCGATCGTAACACAGAATTTATAGCAAAAATTTGCAGTGTGATGTAACTGAAATTATACATTGAAGAATTGATTGTCTTTTAAGCCTTTCATCTGTTAGAATACAGTGATAGTTTCACTTCTTTCATGTGTAAATCACAAAACCCTTTTTTTTTAAAGTTGCATTCTCGGGTTAGCTGTTAACAATCGTGATAGCTGGACAATATGTTGAAGGTGGATTAGTGGTGCTGGAAGAGCACAGCAGTTCAGGCAGCATCCAAGGAGCAGCGAAATCGACGTTTCGGGCAAAAGCCCTTCATGGCTTTTGCCCGAAACGTCGATTTCGCTGCTCCTTGGATGCTGCCTGAACTGCTGTGCTCTTCCAGCACCACTAATCCAGTATTTGGTTTTCAGCATCTGCAGTTATTGTTTTTACCTCATATGTTGAAGGTGTTAGCCCCCTGTGTTCTCTGTCTATGACCTGATGTTTAGATTGATTCTAATCTAAAAAGTGAGATAACAGAGTTTTACATAAATTCATGCAGTTTTTGAGCTCAGAGTTCTATATGAATGTATGCAGTTTTTGAGCAAGTACAAAATTTTTTGAGCTCAAAAACTGCATGAATTTATGTAAAACTCTGTTATCTCACTTTTTAGATTAGAATCAATCTAAACATCAGGTCATAGACAGAGAACACAGGGGGCTAACACCTTCAACATATTGTCTAGCTATCACCATTGTTAACAGCTAACCCAAGAATGCAACTTTAAAAAAAGGTTTTGTGATTTACATATGAAAGAAGTGAAACTATCACTGTATTCTAACAGATGAAAGGCTTAACAGACAATCAATTCTTCACTGTATATTTTCAGTTACATCACACTGCAAATTTTTGCTATAAATTCTGTGTTACGATCGAACCCTCCGCAATCACCTGATGAAGGAGCGTCGCTCCGAAAGCTAGTGTGCTTCCAATTAAACCTGTTGGACTATAACCTGGTGCTGTGTGATTTTTAACCTGGGACCAGTTCAGTTTAGGAAACCTGGTCGGCATGGACAGATTGGGCCGAAGGGCCTGTTTCTGTGCTGTACAACTCTATGGCGCTCTCTCTGTAATGAGAGAGTAAAACTACAGGAACTTTACATATCGCTAACAGCAAATCCCCCCACCCCCCACCCCATCCTGTAACATCTTGCACTGCCTCAGCTTCTGTGTGTGTGTGTGTGTGTGTGTGTATATATACGGTGGGTTTCTCATATTAAAGGTGCCGTTCAAATGCAAGGTGTTGTTAGAATAAAGAGGGTGATGGGAAGGGTTCTGCTCTTTTGTGGAAGAGGCAAAGATCGGGCAAGACCGTTCAAATATAATTTGTCCTTGTCACTGGCTAAGGGACATGTATCACCTGCTCTGAGATGCAGGGGATGCAGTAAGGCTTGCTTTCTTGATGTGGGCCAGTGGGGGCATGGCAGGTTGATGTAGAATGGGAGGTGCCCTGGGGTGGGCGGTTACAGCAATGCAGCAGCCTGCTGTTGTTGTTTTTACCTGCAGCAGGAGACTGAATGAGAAGGGGACAGAGCAGCGCACTGGAACCGAGTGTTCTGATCGCTGCTTTTGCCCGGAGTTGAGGAGTGCGTGTCATGGTAACATACATAAATACAATGTGCATGAGCGCTCAAAGGGTACTTACACGGCCCAGCAGCCTCCAGCTGCACTGACTGCCAGCACGATGGGGAGGAAGGCCCATCCCCACATCCTTCACAGCCTGGAACAGATCGAACCAGTGGTTACTCAGAAACACAATCCCACCCACTTCCAGACCCTTCCTCAAGCAATTGTTCTTTTTATGGTGCAATTTGATGCCACACGAGGTATTTCAGTTCTTTACAGACAGTTCAAAGAGAAGGCAAAGTCAAGAACTGCTCTTTGGTTTAGTCTTTAAAGTAACACTATTTATGATACATTAATACCAAGTACAGCTCAACATGGTAATCGTAGATAGACCAGGCTTTTATCTAATAGTTGCACTAGGTAAGGCTCATCTATCTTCCTTGTGTGTTCACGTCTCTCTGTTCCTGAGACTGGCTGTTGGAATCTGGTTGAGAGTGTGGTGCTGGAGAAGCACAGCCAGCCAGGCAGCATCCGAGGAGTGGGAGAATCGACATTTCGGGCATAAGCCCTTCATCAGGAGTGAGGCTTGTGGGTTAGGGCTGAGAGAGAAATGGGAGGGGGTGGGGCTGGGGGGAGGTAGCTGAGAAAGCGATAGGTGGATGAAGGTAAGTGAGAAGGTGATAGGTCAGAGGGGGCAGTGATGGACGGGTCCAGAGGGCGGTGCCGAGTTGGAGGCTTGGGACTGGGATAAGGTGGGGGGAGGGGAAATGAGGAAGCTGTTGAAATCCACATTTATCCCATGTGTATGCAGGGGCCCAAGGTGGAGTATGATGTGTTCCTCCTCCAGGTGTCAGGTGGTAACGGTTTGGCGGTGGAGGAGGCCAAGGTCTGCATGTGTTTGACGGAGTGGGCAGGAATTACAAAACCTGCACCCACGCCACTCCCCTCACCTCTGTCCAAGGCCCCAAGGGATCCTTTCACATCCATCAGACATTCACCTGCACCTCTACCAATGTCATCTATTGTATCCATTGCACTTGGTGTGGTGTCCCCTACATTGGGGAGACAGGACACCTTCTTGCGGATCATTTCAGAGAACATCTTTGGGACACCTGCACCCACCAACCCCACCGCCCCATGGCTGAATACTTCAACTCCTCCTCCCACTGCCCCCTCTCCAACCTGTCACCTTCTGCCTCACATTCATCCACCTATCGCTTTCCCAGCTACCCCCTCGCTAACCCCACCCATCTCCCATTTCTCTCTCAGCCCTGACCCACAAGCCTCATTCCTGATGAAGGGCTTATGCCCGATATGTTGATTCGCCTGCTCCTCGGATGTTGCCTGACCTGCTGTGCTTTTCCAGCGCCACACTCTCGACCCTGATCTCCAGCGTCTGCAGTCCTCACTTTATCCCTGTTGGAATCTGGTGGTGTTTTTCCAGACCGTGGTATTTACACTCAGCAATGAGCTGTTCTGTGACGTTATCGCGAGGCAGCTGCAGGGCCCTAATGACCCCACACAACGGTCATCGATGGGAAATCTTCCCAAGGGGTGAGACCTTCACTGAGAAAGTCAGTGTTGAATCACCAGCGAGCTTTTGGATAGGATTACAAAGATTCATCCAACTGAAATCCAACCTTCCAAACCCACAACCATTTCCATCTAGAAGGACAAGGGTAGCAGATACATGGGAACACCACTATCTTCAAGGTCCACTTCAAGTCACTCACCATCCTGACTTGGAAATATATCGCTGTTCCTTCAGTCACTGGGACAAAATCCTGGAATTCCCTCGCTAAGGGCATTGTGGGTCAACCCACATCAGGTGGACTGCAGCGGTTCAAGAA